>NC_091821.1:241820992-241850992 GCF_038994185.2 Dermacentor albipictus | reverse complement strand
GCACATGAAATAAACAAAAATTGCCCTCAAGGGGGGTCCGTGAGTGTACTGTGAGCGGCTCAAAGGGATTCGAGGACCAAACCTACACTGCGCTCAGTGCCAGTAAGAAGCTCACACAGGCGAACATTTAAGGCAAGTGGAATATTTCTTAGCAAAAATGATGGCACTGAGCAGATCCAAAAGCAGGATTTTTGACAGGTTTACAGGGTATAACTTCGCGACCTTTACATTTCTGCACTGTGCCCTTGTCTTTTCAGCAATATTACATGACAGATAAAAGCAACTGGAGGAATGATACTTCATTCTGAGAAGTAGGGGTGTGCGAATATCGAAATTTTCGAATACGAATCGAATACGAATAAGGCAAAAAACTGTCTTCGAATATCGAATCGAATATCGAATATGTGTGTAGTATTAAAAAGTTCAAAACGAGGTTACAATAGCTTTATTACCCTTTTAAGAATAATATTGCATTATACAAGGCTGCTTCAGGTGAGAGAGGCACTCATTATAGGTAATGCACTCAGGTAATGTCAGGTAATGCTCTCAGTCAGGTAATATCCTTGTTACAGGTTATTGTAAAGGAAAATTAACTGCTTAACATGTTCAGAAAGTAGGCGCCCTCTATGCATTGTGACAACATTTCCACCCATAGAAAAGCCTCTTTCACTAGGAAGGTGGCAGGGATGGCCAAATACTTCTGGGCGAGTACACTAAAAAGCGGGTACTTGACGCGGCCAATGACTGCCACCACTCACAGTGATCCTTGCCCCTTTCCAAAAGAGGCTTTTTCGCATAGGCTGTAACTTCCTTCTGAGGGCCAGATGTCGAATGTGCCTTCTCCCTGCTCATCATTAGATCGTCAAAAGCATTCCATAGACTCATATTTTACATATATACATATTTAAAGCACCCCCCCCACACACACACAAACATATATATATATATATATATATATATATATATATATATATATATATATATATATATATATATATATATATATATATATATATATATATATATATATGTTCACTACTTATTTTATTGCGTATACTTACAGAACACGAAAGTACGTCATATATCGTTATGAAAAAGTCCTGGAATAAAGCTGGGTAAAAAAGAAACCAATACTGATCATGTCTCACGGGCGTTATGCAGATACACTGCAACAGAGCCTACAGATAATAAGCGGATCATGCGAAGTTCTTTGTGAACAAACATGTTCTTAGGAGAATGCATAGCAAGCATATAATTCGTTAATTGCTCAATTATTCACAGTCTGTCCGAATATTCTCCGTTTCTACTATTATTCGGCCGTCCTCGAATATTCGAAAATTTCCGAATATGCATTCCTCGAATCGAATACGCTTCGAATAAAGAAAATATTCGATTCGTATTCGAAATTTCGAATATTCGCACACCCCTACTGAGAAGTGATTGATAGTGGCCAAACGAGGAAAGGCTTCCTTTCTTGCTCACTGTAGACCACTTCATATAAACTATTTGCATTGCTTGCATTCGATGCTCATCAGAATTGTTGTTGTTTTTTTCACAGACCGACTCTGTCTTGTACCCTGTCTTTGTTCTGCTTTATTTTCGCCACCCGACCTCAATTAAGCCGGTTGGCACGCTTAACTATGAAACTCTTAGAGTGCGATATAACTTACCCTTGGAAGGGCGGAAGTTGCGGCCAGCGCTGGGACCGGGCACTACGGTGTGTTTCAGCAGATTCTGGAAGAAGGTCTGCTGCGTCGGAAAATTACTGCTCGTGAAATCCGTCTCGAAGGGGGCACCCACGCAGTCACCCAGGAGAGCGCCCACTAGGCAGCCCTCGAACTTTTCCACCAGGGTCGTGTCAGTGGACATTCTGGCGTGCTGCAGCAGAGCAAGGAATTGAGATCGTTATTGAGGGCTCAAAGCTACAGTCTCATCCCGCGTTCATTTTCTTTAAGACTCGCAAGCTATTTGAACTACCCCTTAGTCAATCCATGATCTGAAAACAATCCTTAGTCGCGATGCCCTCTATACGGTCGCAACTAACTGCGCTAAGATAAGTGTGCTTTTGTAAATATATCCGAAACACTACCAGAACACACGCTCCACCGTTGCTCTTAGAAGTTATGAGCTGTATACGGTGATTTTATCACGCATGAAACGGTTGACACTAAAAACAACGTGCAGAGCTGAAGTCTGCAGTTAATTTTGGCAACCTAAAAAGAAATAAAAAGAACAGATGCCCAGGGGCATTTCATGACTGCAAATGAATTCCTGACAAAGTGTGAATGCCTTTTGATGCAATATGACACAGAGTGCAGGAGCGTTCTTTTTAGGAGGTAATCTCCAGCCTAGTAATGAAGAATATCAAAAGCTGACTGCCAGATTCATTTCTAGATGGTACCGATTGCACTGAAAAGTAAACTAAAATAAAAATCGCTTTCTCCGGACGAACACATATAAAGTATGAAACTTTTACTTTCAGCATTCTATTATAACAACCATTTATAACAACGCCTACTCAAGGGGGCCTTATTATGGCTCCAAGCCTTATCAACGATAACACTTTTAGAATTCGAGACTACCGAAATAGTACGACCGAGCACGTAAACACCGCTTTTTTTTAAAGTATATGTGGAAACCATAACCAGCGGAATGGCTGAATAACCTGCAAGTGTTTTGTACAAATGAAGACGTGCTTCACCTATGTTGCAGCTCCTTCGGTTTAACGCATCTGGGCACCATGACCATCTCTGAATCAACACTGAAGCTGTCGTTGTTGACATGAGACTGTTGCTAGCCACAACTGATTCGGATGAATTGATTTTGCGGAGGGACGATTAAGAAATGTTTCATAATGGACAGTAGAGCCAGCAAGAATCACCAATGTGAAAACTGTGCTTTCCTCACGAAACAATAATTACGTGCCCGTTAAAATATTGGGGCATTTTTTTTTCTTTTCGAAGTTAAAACCGATAGTTGTGCCCCTAACATCTCGTGTCCAGCAAACGGTTGCTGCGCCTTACACTTCCCGTCATAAGATGAGCGACCGAAGCAGTAAACAAAAGGTCTCAACAATATCAACAGCGGCTAGGTAAAAGAATGACGAAATTTTACACGCTTTACGCAATGACCTTTAGCAATGAGCGGCACTTGCAGGGCCCACATGATAACAAAAAAAAGAATAATAATAATAAGACAGAAAGAGCGGTCATTTAATTATTGCAGCGCGACTGCCAGATTTGTGCGAACGCCGCAGACTGTACTTTACCCCCTACGCGCGTATATAGCTGCACAACTCTTATCAGTGCTCAAACGAAAAGAAAAAAAAACGAAATGACAGTGCCCCGTGAAACACAGAGAAGGCAGCTGCTGCTTGTAAAGCACGACCACGGGGGCAGCTCGCGGCCGCGCAGCTTAGCCCGCCCGAGCAACAGGTGCCGCTGACGCCGACAGTAAAAGCTCCGTTGGCGCGTTGCAGTATACACAAGCAGTCCCGCGTGCGAAACTCGGCACAAAGAGCACGATCGCTACTTACAGCTGCAATAACACGAGCACTCCTGAGCGCGCTCTCGAGTAGAGGAAGATACGGCGCCGCGGTGGGAGTGGCGCTCTTCACAACTATTCCTGGTACACGTTTCCAGGCGACAGCGGTCCGCGCAGTGCAAGCGAGCGCATCGCCGCTATCGCGAGCCGACGTTATCCTGTCTGACGCCAAGAGTTGCGACACGCGAAGCCAAGCGCGCCCTCGACGACCACCGCTGCCGCGTCGCACGTGACCTCCACCGATGAGTCACGCCTGAAAGGGCGCGATCTCTCTTCGGCAACAAAGGGAAACGACGCGTCACTAAACGTATCGTAGGTATGGCAGGTAGAGCGCAGCTGGCTACAGGCGTAATGGCGGAGGCGTAGCGACAACGCACTCCGCCCTGCATACCGACGCACGCATCGTTTCGGACGGAACGTCGACCTTATAGGTGCTCAGCTAACGTGGGTACTGGGCCGTTATCCTGCAATAGGGCCTCAAAAGAAATCAAAGCAACAATAGAATGCAATGACACGAAAGGCTGCTGCCTTTACTGGCGCGACTTAAGCGTTGCGGCCAACCTTTGACGTTTTTCAGTGTATTCAGAATACCTTTCAAATAGACTACAAGTGATAAGCAGCCACGGGCATTCACATGGGTAGCCTTGATGATTACAAACAAAACAACACATCTCCCTCACGTATTATGCTGCGGTAACGCATTGGAGCTTTGCTAATATTAGAGATTTTATTTCCTTCGTTCCTGCATACGGAATGTGCCTCACAGTGGCGCTCAGAGAAACGGGATGGGAAAGGCAGGGAGGTTAACCGGATACGATTCTGGTTTGCTACCCTGCATTGGGGGGAGGGTAAGGGAAATGAAAGATGTATCTGTAGCAACCAGCATGGTGATGGACAGCAAGCTTCATTCGCAGGGCAAACTACTTTCCGTATTGCCTTCTATCAACGAGTCGCATTCAAGAGAGAGAGAGAGAGACAGACAGAACAGGATAAATGAAAGGCAGGGAGGTTATCCAGGACCGAGAGATGAAATTAAAGGTTGGGGAGTGAAAAGTGGGGTAAAATGCAGAGCAGTAACTGTCTATCAGCTGCATAGGGCTGGAGAAATTAAAGAGGGAAAGAGTGGGGAAGAGGGGAATATGGCACGGACGTGCCAGTTCTGAAGGAGCAGCAGTGCCTTGGTCACACACGGCCACGACTGTGGGCTGAGCCGGGTTACATATCCTGCACTGGGCAAAGGGGCCTCAGGCGCACTCAAGCTACACTTCTGTAGCTTTCCGTCTGTGGTTCTTACGGAATTTTGTTGCGTGAAAAAAATAAAGGCAATTTTCATCAAAACATCGAGAGAAGGAAAGGAAAGTCCCGTGCTGATGTCGCCGACGTGGTGAAAATTCTCAGCTGTGTATCACAGATGGTCACTCAGTCCGGCAACCTCAAGAAAACGCAGCAGCGCCCCTTTCGTGGCCTTCTACAGCTGCGATATACGAAGTCATAGTCCACGAATCTTGTTCAACGAGAAAGGTCTTCCATCTAGCTGGTTGAGAGTGGTGCGAAGGCCTGCCCTTCAATTTCGAAGGGCAGGCGGTAGCAAAGAACCTTTCGCAGCACAGAACGCACAGAGCGGTTTCTTCGCCTTGCAATTTTTGTTACATTTATGCTACGCAAATGTTACGACACTGTACTCGTGCAGCCGTCACTAAAATTCTCAGCACACCTATATATGACTTTGCAGAATCGTTGATCAAAGATTAGCGACGCTGTCACACTTTCCCGCCAGAGATTATTATGGCAGCTTAAGGCACCACGCCCTCTAAGCGCTGTTTATTTCTCGAAACCCGCTCTGCTCATGTGAGGCCATCCACTAGCACCGCGTCTGAGGGCACCCCACTCTGATTAACGCGTTTAATTTAACGTTTCCAATTAGGCAAAGCCATTTTCAGTGTCCATGTCGTCGCGTAGAGTCATTCAACGATGCAAAGTGCAATGTTTCCCCTCTAAATCTTTGTTCTCCAATTTGTACTTATATACTTATTTACCTAATTCATTAAACATAATTTATTTTACCTTTATTCCCCCATAATTATTGAGATAAACTTTCAATTAACTTCATCGCTTTGTACAGCGTTCTATATACACAGGGTTCTGCAGCACTCTGTACATTTCTTATGTAGAGATTGTGGGTTCGGCCACCACAGGCGACAAGTTGTTTTTTCGTCCACTATCATTTCTCTTTGGCTTATAATTTGACACGGCAAATAATTTTGCCTATGCTTTCTTCGTCTTGATTATCTGTTGCGTTAATATGGTTGTGACAAAAGAAGATCGGGCTCCTCGTTCCCCTTCTTCTCGTTATAATTAACCTAGCGTTTTGAAAGTTCCCCCGCGGATGCTTTGCTGTTTGCTCCCTATTCTCGTCAAATTTCATTCCTGTCTGCTTTTCAGTTTTTATGCTCCTATCGGTATAGTCATTCTGTGATCTACGCGGCCTGGTAAAACATAGTGCGACTTTCATAATTTAGTGTGACTTCCTTAACTTTCCCGCCCCCATCTCTGTACCGTCTCCAGTAAGTTTTTCAACGCACCCGCTTTATTCCTTCGATATTCCGTCCGATTCGCCCTTTAGTTCTTTTACATCAACCATTCCAAACGTGAAAAGCAGTGCGATTTGCAGCAAGAGAGACATGGTTAACTCAGACGTTCATAATTTCGC
Organism: Dermacentor albipictus; assembly: GCF_038994185.2. Taxonomy (NCBI): domain Eukaryota; kingdom Metazoa; phylum Arthropoda; class Arachnida; order Ixodida; family Ixodidae; genus Dermacentor; species Dermacentor albipictus. The sequence goes on along the minus strand of NC_091821.1, from coordinate 241,844,739 downwards.
CTTCCGGTGAGACACAATGCCTTGCGTAACACGGCGAAGTTTTGTCTTGATTCGACCATTAGTTATCGTGCATTGAGGCTATGCGCACCCTTTTTGTAAACGCTTGACTGTTCTTCCCTGCACGCCGACGTGCACAGAATGAAACGGACAGGTGAGAGTAATAGTAAGAAAGGAACCACCAAATACCCAATTAACAAACATACAGTCTCGTAACAGCAATGAGTTTCACACTTTCTTGTTATTGCGTAGATATTAAACAGAATACCAGAGATTCATCGGCATTTTGTACAGATTACTTACCAGAGGGCAATATCATGGCTAGCGTCTGTATGGAGCTCTTGCATAGCGGTTGAAAGCAACACGGGAGGGATGGTCTATGGTATATGAATTTACGTAAACTTCCCATGACGTGACTACACCCTTCCAGCCCGTCTATGGCTTGGAGTAGCGTTGCCAAATGCAAACTGTTTCATAATTTGAATGGAAAATAGCCCATTTTGTGACTTCCGAGGGCGCATAGAAACGATCCCGCACCTCCTTTGCGAGTCTTCTCGTTTCAACCCGCAAAGGGCGAGGCTTTCAGCCACTCTAGACCAGCTGTACAGGCGCCCACTCGCGGAAAGTAAACATTTTGGGAAGTGGCCTACACGGACACGAGTCACTACAAAAGCGCTGCTGCGTTACTTAAGAGACACTGGACTGTGTGACAAGTTGTGACTGCGTACTGCGTGACGTTCACTGTCTTATAGTGGCACATTGAGACTGCGTATGACTATGCGGCGCCTTCGCACACTGTGTGACAGCGCCCACAGAGACAGTTTTGTATTATTATTTATTTTCTTTATTATTTATTTTACTTTCCTCTCATCACTAGCACCGCTCTTCCCATTCTCCGGCAAAGGGTAGCCAACGGGAGATAGCCTCGGGTTAACCTCCCTGCTTTTCCTTTGCTTTTCTTTCTCTGTCTTTCTCTTCCTTGTTGCTTGCAACTACTTTTGTGTCCTCTTCTATTTAGTTTTCTTGAAGCATAGTTCTTATTAAAAATTCGTTATATGGGAACGATTGCCGTCGTTTAGCCTCTAATTTCAAGCATTAGACTGTCTTCAGAACACTACAGAAAACAGTAGGTGTTTAGAGTATCCCAATATAATATACGCAGGGGTTTTTGTTGCTCTTCAAATGTGATCTATAGGCTTAAGCGACCCTCGTGCTTTGGTGCCATGACGGATATCGTACGATAAAGTGTACCTGTCAGTGGACAACGCTTCACTAGGATAAAGAAACGTTGCGATAGAATCACACAGCACTGAAACAACAATAAAGAAGCGGCAATGTATTTTCTCAACGAAGTCGTGCCGAAATCGCCGAAAATAATCCATGCGGCTGCACCCATGATCCTCGTAGTAGTTGACGCACTTGCACCGGATTGATTTACTCAGTAGTAATTTTAGCGTGAAACTGTATGGCTGACACTTCTGGTGGTGTACGCCTTATGGATAATCCTACAGCCCATTACTATTGCGGCAGAAGGTCGACTGCAATGGAGTTGTCCGGCCGAAAGTGCCGTCCGCGACAAAACAAAGTAAAACGACGAGGAAAGTAGCGCAAAAAAAAAAAGCACGGGCGTTGTGCGGTCGCGCGCTGCTGTCTGCTCGCAGGGCTGCACGCGGCACGCGACGCCGGTGACACCGTATCATACGCGCGCGCGTTCGAGTGGTAGCGGCGAGGAGGAACAGGGCAGCCGGGACGTGAGCACGGCGAACACCAGTGGCGCCACCGGTGTCGCAAGGACGGTTCGTAATCTGCACGGGGTCGCGCAGGAATTCTCCCCGTTCAAGGGTGTGTTTTCGTCCCACAGAGCTATCGCTTTATCGCACATGCATGTAGTATGCTCGCGCGAATACACTATCGGCAGGCTGCTGACGCAATCTGCACGTGACGGGGAACCCGCGCACTGGTTTTCTCAAAAGCAATCGTAGGCTGACGGGGTGCGGGGTTAGCGATACAAAGGCCGCGGTATATGGTTCTCCACTTGCGTCCACGTTTGAAGGTCAAAGAAAAGTGGAGTAAAACCGCGTATCAGTGAACCCGCCGCAATGGACGTCCATGGCGAGGTCGCTGACGCGCCGCAAATGAGAAAGATAAACAAGTCAGACCTCCTTCCCAGATATCGCTGTGAGCGTCTGCTCGCTTCTCGAAGATTTGACGCCCTGCCAGAGTTCAAATGATCGGCTAATCCTGACCGTGCACATGCCGCCACTTTATTTAGAGTTCCCTGGCATGCGTGGAAGAGGATGGTGCGAGGCGTTTCTCTGTGTGAAATAACTGTCTACACTCCGAGATAGAACAACGTGTTATTACTGTGATGGCCCCCACAGCAGCGCAGCAACAGCAGCCTTTCCGGAAGACCGTCTCTGGTGAGAAGACATTATTCTGGTCAGCTTTCCGAAAACATCTTGGACAATAAAAAATTACCAGTGCACCCCGGATTTTCATATCGCAGAATTTCCCCAACGACAGGCCCCGATTTCCAAGGGCTGTGATAATGACACCCAGCCTTTTTTTAAACAAGAGTAATACTGAAACGGAGAGTGTCGAATAGTTCATACTCTGGGTTCGCAAAAACAAAAACAAGAAAACGTTTGTATTTTGCTATTTTGACTTTATCTTTCGATATTACGCTAGCAAAAAAAAAAAATGTCAAACTTTGCCCCTAGTAATATTTTGCCTTGAAGTAACTCGTTGCTAGCGGAGCTTCCCGTGATTGAGCTAACTGCACCCACAAGGTTATTCGTGCCCGTCAAACTAAGGGAAACTGCGACCTGCTTTACATGCATAATCACCGACGGCACCTTCGCTGCGCTTTTGTTAACTATTCTTCTTGATGCCGTCGCGCCTGTTTTTCCACGTCATTCCACTGCATAGTTTCTCTTCCTGCTGTAGAAAAAGCTTGCATATATATATATATATATATATATATATATATATATATATATATATATATATATATGTATATATATATATATGTATATATAATATAGTCTATATAGTCTTACGTCTATAGTGGACCAAATAAAGTTGTTTCACTCACTCACTCATCTCTGTTTCACTGCGAAGCTATTCTGGAACACTGACCTTTTAATTAAAATCGAAATAACAAAAATAAATTCGGAAGTATGTATATATATATATATATATATATATATATATATATATATATATATATATATATATATATATATATATATATATATATATATATATATATACACGCACATTAGACGTTTAACAAAACTTCTGGGGTTGTACGCGCCAAAACCACGATCTGATTATGAGGCACGCCGTAGCCGGGGGACTCCGAAGTAATTTTGACCACGTGGGGTTCTCAAACGTGGCCCCGGTGGACGGAAGACGGGCGTTTTTACATTACGCCCCCATCGAAATGCGGCCGCCGCGGCTGTTAGAAGCTTCATTGTCAAATCTGCAACGAAGTGATAGGTTTAAGAGTTGCGTAGTAATGCATGGAGTCGCCCCTGAGGCAACATCGATCTTATGATTGACCGACACCTCAGCAATGCCTTGGCGAACTGCACCAGGCTCGTCACAGATGCCGCCCGCTATCCGTCGGTCGTCCTATGACGCTCCCGCAACGCGGCCATGTTAAGAGCAGAATGTGGGCGCCATGTTCGCTATACAACGAAACGGGCGCGATTATACAGCGATGCGCACCAGAATCAGTCATGCGCAACCGTCGTGCGTAGTATCCGTGCAGCCAACAGTGAAGTAATGTTCTTAAAGCGAGCAGAAAAGCATTGCCGAGTGGCCACGCGATGACTAATGCGCTAAGCTGTTCAACTAGAGAATTGCTAAACGCAGCTGGAGGGTGCCGAGAGTTCCCGCATTGCTTCGCACATCCGTGATCAGAATAAGCCGATAATTTCTCACAGTTCTCTAATTAACCCAAGTGCATTTCTCTCGCTTTACGTAAATGAGCACCAAATGCCTGCCGCTGCGCAGGCTAATTAGGGCGCAGGATCAGACCTCCCAAATCTTGGCAGTCCAGAGGGCTCGCGAGAGGGCCGTCAGGTTTCACCTGATGGTCCCCGAGTGGGCCTAGCCAGGTGCCGTTGAGTTTGCTTACGTCTATAGTGGAGCAAATAAAGTTGTTTCACTCACTCACTCACCTCTATATCACTGCGAAGCTATTCTGGAACACTGACCTTTTAATTAACATCGAATTAACAAAAATAAATTCGGAGGCATTTTTAGATGCCTTCGGTTTAAACTGAGAACCTCGAAAACTAATTATATGGAATTTTTTTCGGCATAGAGCGCGTCCTTTATTCTGCTTGCCAGCAGCTTATTTGTCATCAAAAAATAATAAGGCTTGCTATTGCATCTCATGTGCCTTACAATGATTCATCTCTGCTTACCTCGAATTCAATTACGGTTCGCCGTTGTCCCTCCTCTTCCTCATCCTTCTCCCAATAAAAAAAAAAAAAAAACTTTTGTAGTTTGTGTTCATCAGACGCACATACGTCGCACTTCAAAGCCGCACTTCGCGAAGCGGATAGTTCAAATGGCTTTGGGCGAGCGCATCTCTACTCATTCATTCATCAACGTACCCGTATAATAGAGACAGCTGCATCGTCTCACGTCGCGAGATAAGACGGCTTTCATTTCCGAACACAATAGCAGAGCTAAGTTGAGCTTTTCTTTTCTTGTGTTTCAGCAGTTGCGAACATACTGTGCCGCCATGATAGTAAAAGCGTCTGAAACAACAGTCATCATACATCGCCTGTTAACAGCTGATATACTAAGAGTGCTGTTTCGCAAGTTGTTTTGATTTCCCACGACGCGTGACGGGCAATGGTATTTCCGATAACTGACGCTTGGGAAATAGCGTGAAAAATAATACGCCTTGCTGTTGGGATGGAATTGTGAGTTAAACGCGGTGTAGCCGAGATCCAATAGTCATTGAGCATCTCTTAAGCAAAAGGCGATTGCCGAGGCAGTCCGAAGAGTGCGTGACGTCACATCACTGAGCCTAACCAGGTCCTCTTTAAAGTCAATCGCTGCGAGTGGTATCCAGTCAACCAATTTCACCATCTGATGAAAATCGAATGCAGTCGTTTGCTATATAAGAACCACGCGTGTAGCTTGGCAGCGAAATGCACGCTTCGACGGCAATCTGCATGCCCTTGATCTGAAGTCCTCAGCGCGCGCTAAGGGTCGACGACCGATTCAGTCTGAGGAGACGTCTCTCACTGCCACGCGAGAGGAAGCCGTTGTATAGTGGAAACTACAAACAAACACATATCCACATTTGAGTCTGTACCTGTACTATACTCTCATAAATTCCCCCACTGTGATAAATGCGCAGCGCTTTACCACATTCTATGGGCACGCGCAAAGCACACCCGAGCACACACTCATAACACGTCCCGGCAGCGTTGTCCAGCTCTGACTCGGTGAACCAGCTCCAACTGGCCGACCGAGCGAGAAGGGCTGAGAAGGCCGCTGCAGGACTCCAGGACTGAAGGCACCACCAACTGCAAGGCGGAGGAGCTACCCACGCTCGGTTGACTCGCATGCGCTTCTGAATAAAGTTTATTCTCTCTCTGTCTCTCATTGGCCAAAAATTGCCGAGAACTTGGTCACTGAAGCGGCAGGCGCAAGCTTTTTGTCTTTAATAAAACGCTCGTGAAGACGAGAGCGGTCCGTTCTATACGGCGTGAACTTAACGTCCGCCTGCCTGAACGCAGCACTCGTGCGGATTAACTGCATCTCCTCCTTTGTAGCGCCTTTGTAGGGCCGAGAGCACAAGAGTCATCCCTGTAATTGATTCCACAGGCTACACTATTGTGACCAGTCGGCGCCGAAAGGACAAACGCGATGAAAGCGATCTTGTGCGCGACGGCGACGAGTGACGAAACGGGCCGTCGCTTGAACAGATCGCTCGGTGTCGTCGCTCGATCGCTCGGTTCTGGAAATATAGAACTCGTCGTTCGTCGCCCGGAATTACTATGAGCGACTAACCAATAGTGCGAATCGGGAACTGGATGTACATCACTCAAGTACTACCGATTGTCGCACGGAACGAGCAAACGATTGAGTTTTTATACGTGCAAGGATAAGAGCCTATTTACTGCAAGACCTTCAGAAATATTTTATGCTGATTTTTACACTAAGACACATGAGCTTAAATTACCCAAGCACGCGTTGCCCCAGTTTCGACGCGTGTTTGCTGCCCTCATACCGACAACACCGGGGAGACGTCGCTCAAAGTCGTTGTTCGCATGGCGTACGACTTGTAGGCGACGAGCGATCGCGACAGCCATCTCCCTTGCATCGCTTGTCGCTGTCGCGCCCAAAATCGTTGCATGGGATTTATGCTTAAGTGTTGTTGTTGTTGTTGTTGTTGTTGTAATTTGCAGCAATAATAGTCTTATCATTTCCTATGATAAATTTCGATCAAGGAACGTTAATCGCTTTGCTTAGCATGAGCCAACTAATAAAGAAATACAGTACACATACAAGTGCCGTCCATTATGAGGAAAATCGGATTCTGTGCAGGTATTACTATTTCTTTGTTATTTATAAACTCAACTCAACCGCCTAAAGTGTGTGTGCCTTTGCACCACTATAGTGACCGAAACTTGCGGTTGTGTCGGTACGGGATTTCAAATTCATGGATGCTTCCGTTATGTCATCTGCTTGTTGCCCTTATCCGAGATTGCACACGGCCTACTGACACGAGGTGGTTTAAGTAACACCAATAATATTATTCACGCGCGAAATGAATTAGAATCTAGAAAAACGGCGCGAATTTCACGCTTCAAACGCAGATATTTGTTACCAATATGTAAGCTTTAGTCTGTACTTATATGCGGCATAAATAATGAAAAATACTGTGCACGTACACCTACACCTTGTTGTTTCAAGCATTGCGCATAAATTGGTTAAAATTCACTACAGCAATCACACACATTTACCGGCCAATGCAGTGGGAACTGCAGCTCCGGGAAAAAAAATCCGTCTTTCCAGTAATTTCTTAATGTATTTATGCAACCGCAGGGCATCGTGTAACTTGACACCTGTGTGTTGCCGTTTCTTTCTCTCGACAGATAGGGGATGATGGTTCCATTGCCGCGATTTTATAGACCTCGAAATTTAGATAGAGTAAACAGCATTAAGTTCATCGACACGTCACAGGAAGTATGTTTTACTTTATGGACCTAGTCCCTCAGCTCGTCACTGTACGTCATCTGCCTCTCCTTTATGCACCACGCAGTGTGTAATGCATACAGTGTAATGAAAGCTCCGAGATTCTTATTTCTAACGTCAATTTGTCCTCGTGCCAGTATAGGCAATCAGCGTCTAGCAAACACAACGAAACACACATGCCTACAGCGATACAGAGACGCCTGTAATTCCTTAGATGTAGTGCATGTTTGTCTTCTAGCTAAGTTCCGAAAAGCTCCAACATAGCACAGAAGGGACTTTAAGGACACTGCACAATTTGAACTTACGCATGTTATAGAGAGCTTCCTTCTCTCAGAAAAGTAGGTCAAAAATTGGAGGACGCTTAAGCTTCGCCTTCAAGAGTGAAAAGCGACAGCGTTCCCGTCGACCCGCCAAGGGGTGTAAGACAATGGGCTACGGCGCAGCGACTACGCGCCCCGCATCGGACGCGGTGAGCGTCGAGCAACGCAGCGTTCGGCGCGGCAACGAAATGTGCGCCTGAGCAAGCGACGCACGCCTGAGCCTTAAAAACAGCTCGTTTCTAAGGCAACACCGCATTCACTAGAGGCGCTTTTGTACCGCTTTGAAGCATCGAACTCGTGGCTCAGTGGTAGTGTCTCCGTCTCACACTTCGGAGACCCTGGTTCGATTCCCACCCAGCCCACCTTGCAAGTTGTTTTTTATTCATGAAGTGCCTGCTGGGATTTATCGCTCACGGCCAACGCCACCGACGCCGACACCGACGACACCGGCTTTTCTGCGACACGAGCTCCTTAACGCTGTCGCGTTAAAAAATAACACCTAAGAAACGTCTAAACAAAAGTGCTTATTGCTTATTATTCGTCCACGCAAGCAGAAAATCAGTTTTCTCGTTGTTTAAATAACGCGGGAATTCGATTTCGGCACAATAGAGCCAAGCTCAGCAAAAAGGCACTCACTACAGAAGAGATGTTATGAAGACAGTAACAGTTAAAATGCCCCTATCCGTCAAAATCATGTCCTTTTCTGACATACCTCACTGCTCCTTTAGCTCAGATGTTTCTAAAGGTCACATACAAAACAACCGACAAAAGTACAATCACAAGAAGCGCTGAATACTACTACTACTACCACTACCACCACCACTACCCCCACTACTACTACTACCAATAATAATAATAATAATAATAATAACACGTCTAAGAATTTCGGACGTTGCCCTTTAGGCTATCTTTCGAACTTCACCGCAGTGCACCAGCGTAGCTCAATTGTCAGCACTATTAAACAAATATTTTTTAAAAGGCCACCAAATTTTCAACAACTTTCTTTTAGAAACGCCGAGGGGTATGCCTTTTTATTAACATGCGCATTTACGGCCCTTAGTCGTAGCGTCCTTGCTGCGTTAAAGCAGTCTTTAGGCCAGGATTAAAATACCGCTCTATCGCAGCAGGAAAGCAACAAATAAGGGCCGTAAATATGCGTGTTATTAGAAGAATTTACCCTATCGACGTTGCTTAGTGAAATTTGCTGAAATTCGGACGCCCTTTTGAAATATCTTTAAAAATGCTGCCCATTGCGTTAGGTTGTTGCATTGCGGTGAAGATCGACCGATGATCGCAGGGGCAATGTTCAAAATTCCAGGGTATAATAATAATAATAATAATAATAATAATAATAATAATAATAATAATAATAATAATAATAATAATAATAATAACTATCAAAATATTCAGGCACGGAATAGAAGAACGGGGTAAGAGCAAGTGTGTGCGTCATCTGTGCCATGTTGTCTTTTCTAGGGGGTAATGTCACAGAGCCGCCTCAGAATAGTACGCCCTATTTAACACAGAGACACGGTAGTTGATAGCGTCGGCAATCAGCAATTAGCAGGGACAATTAGGGAAGCACATGCAGAGAAGTGCGTCTCCATGCCATGAACACATCTTCAAAGGTCATGACAAGTACCTTGGGCTTGGCCTGTAACTGTCCTGGCTAACTGTGACTTTATATAGACGCGTTTAACATAATCGAGGAAAGCTACCCTGTACAGGTAATTTTTACTGCCACTAAGCCCAGTATGAATGCAAATCGTCATGTGTTTTTACTTGAGGACCCATTTCGAAATGTATCTTGACACACTGAGTAAGACCGTGCAGGACTGAGAAGAGCACTACCTTAAGAAGCTACGCAAGCAGGAGCACACAGACGCACATCTAGACACACTGAAGTCTAGACGTCGGAGGCTAGACTTCAGTGCTTGGTGGAGAGCGCGGGGAACGGACGGAGGGGATATAGGTGTCTAAGATGGGGCAGGTGGTCGCGCTATTTGGTCTGTCATGCCGTCGAAACGATTCCAACCATGTCCCTGTACCTATACTGCACCTAATACAAATGTGTGAGGACTTGTAGAGTCTGTGGATCTCTCTCTTTCAGGCGCATGCAAGTGCTGTCACGCGAGACCTTTATGGCGTCTGGAGCAACCTAAGTCCGAAACTTTGTAAGCTGCGGTAGCTGGTGGCGCTGTGCTGCGTTTCTCCGCCGTCTAGCTCGATGGTTGCGCGTTTCATTCGTCGCAGGAGTCCGCTGTGCTTCTCTTATCGAGATGTGCCGTTTCGTCTTGCCGTCTCGCCACAGCTTCGCTTAGACCGACTCGATCCCACAGTGCATGGGGCCACCATTATTCTAAAGCGGTTAGTCGGAGGACCATGTCATCATGGTCATGCTGCCTTTGTCAACGTCGCGCCGTCATCGTCTCCATCGTCGCCGCACCGTATTCGTCGTCACGCTGTCACGGCGTCGATCTACCGAAACATATCTACAATAATTTGTGCCAAGCATTATCAAACATGAGCAGTAAACTTCATAACTATTAATAGTGTGCCCATTTGATTTCTGCGGTCCGCATAAGCTATTCGGCTTCGGTTAAACTGAAAACCATGATGGTATCTGCGATAATTTTTTTTCTTTTGCTTCAGCCTAGCAGTGTATAATGTCATGCTGCTGTATATCGATTATGATTACCTCCTTTAAATTAGTTGAAAAAAATGTTAGTATAGACAGAAGAGTAATGGAGTAGCCGGGGTATTTCCTTTGTCAATATCTCTCCAGCCACCAATTTACAGCAGAACAGAACAGAAGCACAAAATGCCCGGTCTTAGAACAGCACCCTTTAAACAGCGGACTTAATTCATAGTTTCGAATATATTGGCTCAAGGTAATCTTCGGCTCGGTACCAGCAGGGTCGTATCATCATCCACGGTTCGTACCCTGTCACCGAGAGAGCAGCTCTCTCGAGCAAACTCACATAATGCTGCTCCTAATACAACACTTTGATGTCTAACAATACTCACTGCAGTAGTACCAAAATATGCACGTCAGGCGCTGAGCGTGGCGAATCATATAATTGTCTCCAGTCTAAATAACGCGAATATATACACGTAAGACAAAAGTGAGAAAACAGGACGGGGATATATGCTTTTCGGCGTTCCTCTGTTGCTTGTGTCCTACAAGTACTCGCAGTGCTTAAACCCATTGGACAGAATTCTAACCAACCAGCTATCAAGTCTCCTAAATACGTCACCGTTAGCGGAAAGCAACCGGAAGTCGCAGCGCACACTGGACGCATGGAGCGCGCGCAAACATGAAACGAGCGTGCTGCTCTGCGCGCGCACATCAACAGGGCGCTCGCTTGTAGACGCGAGGAAAGTTGGCTCGCACGCCCGGCTGCTCACCTGACGCAGGAGGCTCCTAACGAAAAAGCTTCTCCGCGGTGAAGGCATGGCACTGCAAAACGGGGATGATGCGAGTACGCGACCACGACGGCCGGGCAGCTGAGCGGCGGCTTTATTGGGCCCACTATCCGCGGCGGGGCACACTAGTCGACGACGCTTATCGGCTCACGTTTCCCAGGTCACCCACACTCTTCGCAGACCCTCAATGGAGTGGTGACGTGCACACTCTCTCCCACTCATGGAGGAAGGAAAGCAGAGAGGCCCCGGCCAGCACGGGCGTGTTGGAGAAAATTTCGCGGAAGTCACGTGCCGTTTTTCGCAAAGGAGCACTGGGACTGGTACCCCAAACGTCAACGTTGCCCTAGCAACCGCACTCCCGAAGCTCTTGCTGCTACTCTCGGCCTCTGAAAAGTGAGATAAGATTTTTCGGCCCGTGTCTTTCTCGCAGCACATTCTGTTCGCGAGACAAACTGACTTTGAAGCGTGGTGTGTAAGCTTGAAAATTGGGTTTAGGGTCTATGAATGTGAGTGTCAGCCAGCAATACAGACACACAAGTACTTACGGCGCGGATCTTCGTTGTAGCAGGAGCGCGTCTGCTTTACTGAAACTGTTACAGGAGTTGCGTAAGCCTTGTTCTGACGCGCGTCGGCAGCACACGCTATCGGTGTTTCTTAGCAACTCAAGTTCAAAGCTCGCGCCTACCTGCTCCGGCGAGCTGACGAGGCGCAAAGGGAGATGGCACACCAACATGGCTGCATAGCCGGCTTCAAAAACGTGACGTCAGGACCTCTCCTATTTTGTTCCTTCCCTCCATGCTACCAGCAAAGAGTTTGCAGCCTGCCGGTGCCTGTGCGGTCGCATGGATTAAAGCACGCGAGCCGACGATGACGTCACAGACACAGTGACAGAGAGGAAGCAGCTGTTGGATACCCAGAGAACACCGCTGCCGTGTACATAGCTCAGGCGTCGCCGATGAGAGGAGTCTCTATTTAGCAATGCAATACGCCTGCCTTGGCATCGGTCGAAGCACGTGCCCCGTCCTGCCCTCTTCAGCCACTTCACGGCTGGCACGTGCACCTGCGCCATCCGAAGTGCTTCTCTGCCTCCACGCGTTTAGCATCACATTTAACTTTTTCTGAAGGCCATCTATTATGCTGCATAACTCCCACCGCCTAAACGCGGCACAGCAAACAGTTAAGAACGATATGAGAAAATTTTGAAAATAAAGTCACAGTGTAAGCAACTCAGTGTGCTGGCATTTAACTACAGACTAAAAAATTATTCCAAAGCGAATTTTGCATTACCATCATCATCATCATTATGACCCGCCAAAGCTCCTTAGGAGTTCGCATCGCTTGCTACTACGCACATGCGTCATAAATCGCGTGGGGGAACTAAGAACACATGTAGAGCACAGCTTTTAGACAAATAATGCCACAGTCGACCTGGGCTGATTTCACTGAATTTTGCTGTGGGTATCGCTTATACCTGCGAGTGGTTGTGAAACACAGCTGCGCTTGCTACTGCCGAAAGCCCTCGCGCTGGCGATCTTTCCGTGGGTTTATATCGTTTGCTAATATGCGCATGCGTCATAAATTACGCGAGTGAACTAAAAGCACATGTAGAGTACTACCTTTCGTCAAACGCCGCGGTCGAGCGGGGCTGATCATAGAGAGAGAGAGAGAGACGAGGAAAGGCAGGGAGGTTAATCAGACGGATGTACGGTTGGCTACCCTGCACAGGGAAGAAGGGACGAGGGAAAAAAGAAGGCAAATGAGATAGGTATTTCACGCGCAAAGTAGCCATAGACGCAGAGTGACCATAGGCGTCTTTTCAGGTCGGCTGATTTCAAAAAAGTCCCTAAAACACGCGTTGTTTCCTGGCTTGATGATGGACGAGGCTCAGCACAAAAGATCTTTGCCTCCCTAAAGAGTCTACCGTTCAGTTGGCTGAATGCGCTCCGAAGAGGATGCCGCTAGACGTCAAAGCGGGTGCAGTGGCAGAGGAGGTGCTCGATGGCCTTCTCACAGTTACAGTGGTCGCATACAGGGGAGTCAACCATTCCAATGAGGAAGGAGCATGAATTTGTGATAGAAACGCCCAGCCGTAGGCATCATAGCAGTGTAGTGTCACACCATCAGCTGCAAGATCAGCCGACTATATAACACACAGACCAAGCTCATACCACTATCAAAAACGGACGAAGCGAGGGAACTTCAACGAAATTGCTCGCGACATCACGCTGGCTCTTTGGAAGACACCGGATCGAGTATTGCAGCCGTCGTTTGTGCATGCTGGATTCATCATTGGAGCTGCGATTACCATGAAACTTCTCCCGAGCTGATTAGATATTCATGAGAGTTAGGGATGCGGAAACGATGTGGAATGTGTGATCCGAAGGAAGTGCACTCACAGCAAGTCGATAGCAGTTAGAAACTGACGCCAAAGTGGGGAAAGAGTCCAAGAAAGCGTCGCCTTAAAAATAAAAGAAGCATGCAGATATAGAGAACCGTTTCTTTGGTCACCATAAAGTCAGTTGATATTCTGCGTTTGTCGATGTATTTGTTTACTTCATGTGTTGTAGTACTCTTTTCCCATACGAAAGTCAACAAAGTGAAGATAACCGCGCAAAAAGAAAAAAAAACTTTTGAGTGAAGAAAGGCACTAAGGACCGTCCGCACATTCATCATTACGATACACACAATCAACTATGACAACGCGTGAGATGAAGCAGCAACAGTGCCTAGACTAATCTATAGCTACGGATTATGTAGGTAATTTTTATCACTACGATGGCTGAGACGATACGGATGCCAAAAATATGGCGGCCCAGAAAGCACCGGAATAATGTAAATGTACTATGCACTCCTTGCCAATAGTGTCGAAGGCTTTGCTTGTGGGACCAAACTAGTCGCAGGGCCAAGTAATGCGGTGCCATCTCTGACGGTACAAAGCTCTTAAAGATAATAAGCACAGTCGTCCTATTTGAGAAGAGGTGGGCCACGAATGTTAAAGGGGCTCCGCCATAGGACCTGGCGATAGCTGTTTTCCGTCGCGCAGTGGCTGCGCAACTTTTGACATGGGATGTACAGGGCCGTCTACTATTGGGGAAAGCGCTTTTTCAGCATCTGTCGCCTATATCTCCAGCGTCGCTTTTACTTTCCTTGAAAAATGCCTCCGATATGTTGTGTTATACGCGGCTGAAGGCCTGCGATCAATCTGCAGGCTTTCAGTCCAAGTTAAATGTGCTATTACCACATGACTATTAATTGGGCGTTTCCCTAACAGTCCATGGCCCGGTATATGGCTCTCAATATCGGCGGTTTCAAACGTTTGGTGCTTCATATATTATCCTTCTCGAAGTTAATATGTCATTACTATGTATGTCACTATGTAGCAATCATTAGTTCAATTTTACCAGCATTAGAATGCTCTATGCCCGTTTAACTATGCGCACTACTTCCACTATTTATTTATTTACTTATTTATTTATTTATTTATTTATTTATTTATTTATTTATTTATTTATTTATTTATTTATTTATTTATTTATTTATTCGTTCATTTATTTACTGAAAAACACTTAGGATCTTTATGAAGTGTTAGTGCTTATAACGCCTACTTTTTTTTCCCTGAAATGTGAAGAGGGGCATGCGGAGGCGTGTTGCTTCCCCCCTCTCCGTCATGTGGCCAGTAAACGCATGCTAACCTAGCTTTGGAGAATCCGATGCTTACATAAAATAAAATATTTAGTGTATTAAGTGTCCCGTGAAGAATCGAATCAGTTCTTGTTGTTCCATATTGTTAATGCCTCAGCAGCAATCCTGATATTTAAGTCCTGAGCTCATCCTAATCGGCGTTTGTGTTGTCTGGTTATCTTCTCTGGTGCCCGTGTATGCAGGCCTTACGTTTTTTTCACGATGAATCCCTACTAACTAGCTCTACTTTCTGAGCTTCTAATTGTGTTCCAGAAAGTTGCGGGCCCCAGAACATTTTCTTGCTTTCTTTTTTCCTGGCGAACTATGCTATCTCAAACAGTAGTACTTTTTGGAACAACATTTTCTTCCCTAAGAAAGAGAACAATGGCTGATCCACTACGCTCCCAAAATATGAAGGAAAGAAAAAATGGTCGTCAAAGAGGGAATAGAGAGAAATTTTTACCAGTCAACCAGACAACTACAATATTTCCATCACCTATGTGACCACTTGTTTGAGGCATCAGCGAAAACATGCATGATTGTTTTAGGTACAGAGTATATGTTTAATTAAAACGAGCCAATTCATTAATTGTGGATTCATTATTCAGATCATATTTTTGCTCTGTTTTGGCCTATAGTAGGCTCCTTGTGGACACCACAACACTCAGTAGGTCTTGTTCCGTGACGGCTATTCGTTTGTTGGTGCAATTTAGACTGGTCACTCTGCATATTCAGTAGCACGTGGGACACACTGAAGCTCAGGACAGTGACGCAGCCAGTCATATGGCTTTAAAAGGGAACCCGTTCAGACTCATGACGGTTCCGTATTAGACCACATAGAATGAAATATAATAATCAAGTATAGATAAGCGCAGAACCTATATCGGGCCACAGGCCTGTTGACTTCAGCGTGACTCGTACAAAACATCATGGGTACAATACCAGACTAAACGAGCTTTCATATATATTTACATCACTTTTAGGCAGCATTGCGCGCGCGAACAAAGATCATGTAAAGCTCTTGAAGTGTTAGCAACTATAACAAATAGGCCTAAATAATAGTCAGATCCTCACATAGGGGAAAGCGAAAGATTTGTTCTCGCCAAAGCTGTACTACCAGTCTACTTAGAAGAACTTCTAAGCAAGAAGAACTTGTAGTTGGGCTACGAAAGTTACGAAGGCCACGAAAGCGCCTGTGGGAAAAAAAGTGTGTGTGGGGGGAGGGGAGGGGGTGGTGCGTGTATGTGGGTGTGTTCCCTTGCGCTCTGAAGCAAGTTACCAGTCTAAGATCTCTTCATGTGCTTTCAAGTGGTGCACTTCGGTATACCAAAAAACTTCTCATACTAAAATGACTTTGCGGGCTCAAAATTGACGCGGTTTGCCGAGCAAAAACGAAGGAAAACATGACCACTACCAAGTTTTACTTCCCTTGCGTTTAAATCATCGCCGACGAAAAAGCGCGGGCGTGAACCTTCCGATTAGATATGTGCCATTTTGAACAGAAACAAAAAAGAAAAAGAAAAAAGAAGCCTTCAGAATGGCCATAAAAAACAACTGCAGTCTCTATCTCGAGCCATCAGAGACGAACAAAGTACAGCCTTCAGTTGCGCTTCCAGAAAACATTTTGCTCGGCTGACTCGCCCGGTTTGCACAAAGGTGGTATAATCTGAGACGCCCACGTGAGAAACAAATTCCTCGCCCGTTTATCACGCGACACGGACTGAAGGTCGGCTGCGCTCGCGAGCGGCACGCGGAAGGCCGCTATCGAGTGCGCGCTTTGGACTCGGCGCACGTGACTCGATGGAGTCACGTGCCGCAGTCGTCCCGGAAAGTATAGGCAACATTTTCTCCCCTGGAAAGAGGTGGCGGGTGGGGAGGACGTGGAGGGAGTTTCGACGTCGGAGAGCTCCTCCGGTCAATGCACTGTCCGATTTCGCTGTAATTCATTAAAAAAAAAAAAAAAAAGTTGGTTGAGGTCAAATCTCAGGATATCAAAATGCAAGCTTGTAATTTCAGTGGCTAAGTCATCGTGTCACCGCCTATCTGTATAAGCATGCAAACTGGAGCCTGACGCTTGTTAGTTTAATGATGCCGGAAAAAGAAAGAAAGGAAAAAAAAGGAAACAGAAAGAAAAGAAACACGTAAAAGAAAATTTCAGTTGGCAATCTGTAGGCATCGCAGTAGTGCGGTATTTATCTACAAGTAATTAAATTTGGCATATATGGGCGCCGTCTTCTGAAAGAAATGCGATTGCTCAGGCAAAGCTCTTTCATTGGCGCAGTTTGTGTCGCCTAGTGGCGAGACACGTGGAAGCCTGCGGTTCTTTCTTGAACGCCTGGAAATAGGCTGCGAACTCTGCATGTTCTGTGGCACTAAACTAGAGCACAAGGTTGTCCACATATAGTGGTTGCGAGCAATTCACGCGTGCGGCGTGCCATCGCCGGAATTGTCATCTAAAAGGCAGCATATTTTGAACATGCCTTCAGGAGCGATCTGCGCAGACATCGAACGCCCATGTTCAGTGAGGTCTGCAATTTAGCACCAAAGTGCACGTTACCCTTCATAGACGCTCCAGCTGCCGCCACCGATGGAATTTTAATAAAATGTTTGTACAAGAAATGCGCGATTAAAGAGTAACTATAGTAACACATACGAAGCTTAAAATAAAATTAAATTCTGGGGTTTTAAGTAGCAGAACAACGATATAACTACGAGGCGCGCCGTAGTGGGGGACGCCGGAATAATTTCAACCATCTGGATTTTTTTCGGTACGCACCGAAACATAAGTACACGAGCTTTTTTTTCCTACAACGCATATTGCAAGAAAAAATTTAATAGATACGCAGATCACAGAATGTAAAAAATAACAAAACAAACAACATATACCTAAAACACGAAGGATGTAGCTGCCACAATAAAAAAATCTGAAGATTAACAACAAAGGAGAAAGTAGCTTCTATCGTAACATAATTTCGCAGTAGTACAAAATTTGATGATAGCATTGGCTTGGCTTATCGAATGGGGAAGTTACTTCCAGAATGAGACAGTAGGGAAAATAATGCGCAGCGAGTGTCGCTTGCGTGAAAAGTGCCCTCGAACATGGCCTCATGTGCATCGTGCCGCAAAATATCCAGGCTTTGTCTGTTTCAAAAAATCTATTCCATACCCCACAGCACCGACTTGATTTAGTTTCCCCAGCTTTTTATATATCTTCACGCGTTGACCACAGTAGAAAACTGGAGGACGCTTAAGCTTCGCCTTTAAGAGTGGAACGCGATAGCATTCAAGGATCCCTGATTGCTTTGCACGCTTCCCGGCAAGACAGCTTGTGTAACCCTAATGTTTACCGGGAAACGCTGGCGGCGGACGCTATGCACGAAAGCGAGCTTTCTGGTAGAAACGTGGCCTCTTGCGTGGGCCGATCCCGGAGGTTGTACACAGCCTCGCCAAAAGAATTACGTGATTTTCATGTGTATATCTTACTGTTTCGCACTTTGAATATTTAAGCCTGAGAATATTTAACATAAAAGGCATGCGCTGTCGTAGTTTTGTTTCGTGACATCTGTTTGTGGGCTGTCATTCTCAGAATTCCTTAGGATAACTTTGTGAAAAATGTACGACGACGTGCAAGCGACTTTAGAGGTAGAATGGTGTGGCAGTATAATCCCGATATACCGCATATACATATACCTAAATGTATACGGAAATCATCGCTGACGGACAACTCCGCCGACGCCGACACTGTATTTTCAGCGACACTGGGCCTTTTCACGTAATAAAGCCGGTATAAACACATGTCGCATAAAGGCTTGCTTCTCGTCATTTATCAAGCGAACCTCGGAGGACTGGAATCGACTTCCCGGATCAATCAGTTCCATTCAAGACATTGTCCGTTTTCCTGAATCATTAGCTAATATTGTATAACTACAAATTACATGTATAACCAGGAACTCCATGCAATACATTTTCTTTTTGTAAATCATTAACTAACATTGCATAACCAAGACTTTCTCACTGCATTTCTGAATTCTACCACTCCCTCTGTAATGCCTTCGTGCCTTGAGGGTATAAATTAATAAAAAATAAATGAAATGACCGCATGGAGGAGACGTTAAAATGCGAGAGTCTATCAATATTATAGTTAATTTCTATGTTAGGAGCAACATCATCATAGAGGCTGATTATACAGTTTTTATCTTCTATATTATCAATCCAAATTTTCATGATGTCTTAGATATAAAGTCAAACCATTGCGGCGCCGGATGATACAGGAACAATTGAATATTCCACTCAAGAAATCTACAGTTGTTCGAAACAGCGTCCTAATGTATTGGTAAATCCAGCAATTATTTTCTTACATACAAAGAGGTGATAACTTTTGTAGTAAGAGAATATGCGAAACTTTATCAAAGGCTTCTTTCAATTAATAAAGATGCAACCGGTTCGGAGGCTTTACTCGAGGAAGTGAAGTATCGCTCGAATTGAAACCACCGCGTAGCGCAAAAGTGGCCTGATCAGAATGCTTGTTCTTATTACACAATACAACTGTTGTTGTGCAAGTGATTAAAAATACTTGTCTGGAATACATGCTCTAACACCTTACGTAAAGACTCGTTAAAGAAACAATTTCTTAATTTGAGACTATGTGCATGTGACCAGGCACGACCTTGCCCATTTTTCATTTATTCGGTAATGTTAATTTTGTAAAGACGAAGTGTATATTCCTAGTAAATATTTAAGGACGGTTACCTACCGCGGGGGAAATGGAAGCCAGGTTCGGCTTTATAATTTGTAGTAGCTGTAATATACTGCGACTGTCAATGCAAATTTCTTGCATGGGCTTAAAGGGAGGTGATGAGAGGTCTCGAAAATTGCTTGGTGTACATTTAGAGAATACATAGGTTCGAAAAAATTCATAAATCGCTTTGGTTTTTCAACGTCACTTACGACGTGCTGCATTTGAGTCACGGTATTAGCGAGGTCATCTTTATGGTCATATCTTTCTCACCTCCAAAACTATTTGGAATTTTTCCTATCCTTAGCGACTAATGAATAGAAAAAGAAAAAAAGCAAGTCTTCTTTCCTTCCGCAACTCTTAAGGTGTGTGTTCAGCGAGAATTCCTATCGTGTTGCACATATGTATGCCTTTTACGTATTGTGAGCAACAAATGCAAATGGGAGAGCCTCTCGCCCCTTTAAAGTCTAGTAGGACCCCTTTTGTTGGTAGGGAGACTGGTATGTGCGCGTCTAACATTAGAACCGTGTTTTCACTTCAGGTACGTCACGAGCGGACACAAGCAAAACAGATTCTGCCTTTTGGCCCTGCCTTGTGTCTCTTACCCCTCCAACGATATCGGCCGTAAAGGACGATAATCTTCCAGCCAGTCAGAGAGCGGGAAAGTTGCGCTTCGGTTGCAAGCTTGACCGGGTCACACTGTCAGCGGAAGCAGCCAGTGACAGCCCTTTTTTGCCGCTTCTGCGACGGGCGTTTCACCTTCGAACCAACGTTGACAGCGGAACCGGCAAGAGGTGGCTACGTAAGTCTGAGCACGCGCCAGGAGCGTGAATAAACAGCAGCTTCGCTGCGCCGCGGGGTCTCGCAACGGGCCTTTTCACGAGTGTTGTTACTCGCTCGGAGAAATAATGACGCTCGCAGAGGCAATGCAGTCAGAACACCAGTGGGTTTATGTTGCCAAAGTAAATGCGCGATAACATATTCGAGTGCAAGTAATATATAAATAAATGTGGAGGTGGAACTATAGCAAGATACATAATGCTAGTTTTCACCATCATCAGCGAAGCCTAATTGCGTAGACTGCACCACGGAAGTCTCTCCCAAGGCTCTTCAGAGTCAGCCAGGTAAAACTTACCACTTTTACTCGGCTTTACTGGATGGAAAGAAAGACTACTATAGACTACTATAGACTACTACTAGAAAGACTAAGAGTTTTACTTAAAGACTACTATGTCACCTGCGAGTAGGCGTTTCTTTCACGAAGCCCTACTTATTCGTAATTGAAATGGCGAACAGTGCCGATTGCAACACATGTGGCGTAGAAGAAACCATGAAACACCTCCTGTGTGACTGATCAACATACGAAGATGAGAGGCTGGCCCTCCGAACAGCATTAGTACACTTAGATGACAGACCTTTTAGACAGAAAAAGATCCTAGGACCGTGGCCGCGTGCGTCTGCAATGCGCAAAGTGACAAAAGCAAGTGCTCAATTAGAAGAAAGGGTTCACCGAGGGGCCCGATATTTATTAGTAATATCATAAGAAGCCGACAAACACTGACACCAGTGTTTGTTGTCAGTGTTAGTGTCACCAGTGTTAGTGTTTCTTGGTAGCACGTGCTGCCCTTTTTGAGATGCACCAGCCTGCATAAGCGCTAGTGATGAACTGAGCAATGAACCCTTCATTGCGCGTGTCTCCGTGCATACCGTGAACTTCTCTCCTTCTTCTCATCTTTGAATCTTTCTCCCTTCTCCTCTTAACCAAACAGCGTTAGCTAAAGAGAACAGACCGCTGAACAGGTTGCCTTGTTAATCCCAACTCCAATTTCCTTCAAGTCTAGCGTTCTGAAAAACTTCCGGCGCACATGAAGTTAATAACTGAGGAGAAATGTGTCTTCTTTCTGACGCCATCCGTGAACGAGTGTATTTTTGTCCTAAAAGAGATTGCATTGTTCTTCATGCATTCCTTGTAGATATTTTCTTGCATAATATTCGTGCGTACTTACTTGAAGGCGCCAAGATTTGACCGCGAAATAAAAGAAATGAATAAGCAATATCGCCTTGAGTACTGGAAAATCAACACCACGCACAAATTTCACTTTATATCACTGCAAACATCGGATAATAGTAATCGCCAAACAAAGATACGAAAAAGCAACATTCCTAGCAATGCCCCGACAATTCACGGCAGGCGCACACGCAGAATCATAATCATACACACGTGCACCATTTACGGGGGGTTAATTTTCAAGTTTTAAAGAATTGTTCGAACTCGCCTCTGGCAGATGACATAATTGAAGTCCTTGAACTGGATCATTCAGAGAGGCGGACATTACTTGTACGAGAAATCAAAAAGCATATTAAGCTAATTAACAAACATTTACTAATTAACTTCCTAATCAATTATTTTACGGCGCATATTGCAGTTTACGAATAGTAGCCGGTGAGCTTGCAGTGCGTATTCACTTGGAAGGAATTTCCAAGATGACGCCAGTTGCGTGATATTAATTCCCAAAGTGCGGGATCAGAAGCATGGACATTGCAGTTACTTTTGAGCTTCAACTATAAAGGAGCATTTTGTTAAAAAAGTAAGTGCAACAACGGTGCATTTTTACGGCGAGTTTGATGGCCAATATCTCGAAACTGGTGTCATCCTGGAAATTAATTCCAAGTTGATATGCCTTGCAAGCTCACTGGCTACAATTCGTAAATTCCAATATGTTCCGTAACGTAAATAAATAAGAAGCTAATTAGTAATTTCTTGTTAATTAGTTGAACGTGTGTTTTCATTTCTCGTCCAAGTAATGTATAATCCAGTTTATGGCCTCGAATTACACGATCTGCCACAAGCTATTTTTAAACTGCAGAAGAGTACGCATTTGGGCTGGTTGGTTCATGATTACGAGCAGTAAGCAGCGCTAAACAACAGGACAAGGAGAGGGACGCATGCAACAGCGCTGACTAACAACCAAGTGTCTTTATTCTTTCAGGCAGCATATATATACACTCCGCCGCTATCGCAAAGCACATGAATCAACAGAATTCAGCATGCGCAGGGGCGAAAATTGCAAATAATGCGGCAGGAAGGCAATCTCCTCCGGAAGGAGAGAGATAGAGGGAAGGCTTACACACGCTTCGCCGCTATTATGAATGTGGAAAGCTTCGGAAATAAGACGTGCGCGGTCATCGCGGTGTTTTGACAGATAGGGCACATCTTTAAAAGACGGCTTGCAGCCACATTCATTGCAATGCAGTGATATAGACCATCTCTAGCTCATTTTTGAATTCACTTGAACGCGCTCGTCCCGTGTTCCTGCTTGTCCCTGTGTCTTTCTTGCGCTATGTATCCCAGTTTGACCGAGATCAACAACAACAAAAAAACTTGTAAAAGGCAGCGCAGAAAGAGCTTTGTTGTTGACTGGGGTGATTGTGCGGTTTATAAGATTCCTCTTTCATGCAGGCGTTTTTATATCGGTCAAACGGGGCAGTGCATCAATGACCGCATGCGCGAACACTCAAAGTTCGAGAACGAGCTAGAGAGGGTCTATATCTACTGCATTGTCTACTGTATTGCAATGAATGTGGCTGCAAGCCGTCTTTTAAAGATGAGCCCTATATCTATCAAAATACCGCGATGACCGCGCACGTCTTATTTCCGAACCTTTCCACATTCATAATAGCGACGAAGCATGTGTAAGCCCTTCCCTCTATTTCTCTCCTTCCGAAGGATATTGCCTTCCTATCGTATTAATTGCAATTTTCGCCACTGCGCATGCTGAATTCTGTTGATTCGGTGCTTTGAGACAGCGGCGGAGTCTATATATATATATACATGCTGACTGAAAGAAGGACACGTGATTATTAGCGCTGTTTACTGCTCCTGAGCTATTTTTAAAGCTTCTATAAAACTTAAAAATGACAGCAGCTTGGCTTTCTCTCCATGATTACACAAATATCTACAGAAACAGGACTACATTCATAGGCAGGGGAAATTTTGGCAGCACTTACATTTTGGTGTTAGAAGATCAGCAAAAAAATATCTGCGACCATGTAATGGTCACGAATGGTCACGAACGGAATGGTCACGAACGAGAAACTGCCGACCGTACAAAGCGAGAGGCGACATTGGCGTCGTGAACCGCACACTTTGGCCTTGCTCGCATGATCTCGTGTCCTGTCCTTGCCACGAGAACACAGCCTATAGCGTGCCCGTCGCATGCGGAAGTTTCTAACAGCGAATGACATTGCGTGTAAAGAATGAAACGCTTCTGTGCACCGTAGCCATGACCACAAAGAAAATGAACAAGCCAAACGATCTGCAGCGCGTACGGCTGGTTAATTATTGTGTCACGGTTCAT